>NC_052146.1:19455496-19500744 GCF_902713615.1 Scyliorhinus canicula
TTTCCTCCGGGTGCTCCGGTTTCCTCCCACAGTCCAAAGATGTGCGGGTTAGGTGGATTGGCCATGCTAAATTGCCCGTAGTGTAAGGTTAATGGGGGGATTGTTGGGTTACGGGTATACGGTTTACGTGGGTTTAAATGGGGTGATCATTGTTCGGCACAACATCGAGGGCCGAAGGGCCTGTTCTGTGCTGTACTGTTCTATGTTCTATGTTCTATATGTGTGCAGTGCAGTATCAGAATCTGGCCACCAGATGCCAGTGTAATGCATTTAATTGCAAGGCCGGCCTGACTATTGACCATTCGGTCAACTTGGCACCGGTGAATCTGCTGCAGGGTAAACTGGCTTCGTTTGTTTTGTTATGGAGAGGGCTGCAGCTAACTGCTGTTAGCTCTTCACTATTTTATTTTTAAATAAGCGAAAGACCGGTTAAAAAATGGAGCAATTTCCACAGGGAAGAGATAAGTTTAATTGCCATCAATTGAGATAATCATACACCCAAAAGCTTCAACTCCCTGTGTAGTTCTCGAGCTTTTGTTCTCGCCGAATATATCATCCTGACCTTGCATCAGCGTCTAATATGCTCTCAGTAACTCCTGACCGTGAGTATCTGAGAAACCTCCACAATCCGCTGACTGAACTTTGAAATCGCAAAGAAAATGCAACGAAATTTCTCCGGATGTTTTGTTTAGTGTAGTGAGGGCGATAATTATTTTGGGTCAATTGGTCAACATTGCTATGACTACATTTATACCTGCCTCATTCACTCTTATGGAGAATGTCGATTACTATTCTTGTCACAATTTCTTGCTTCATGTGTGACCACTTGCCGTACTTTTTACCCGTTTGAGTAATCGCTGCAGCAGCAGCAGCAGCTAATCGCTGTAGGCAAGAATTCTCCATTGCTGCTAAGGCAGGGAGGCTGATTAATTGCACTCGCTTGACAAGTGCATGAGTGCATCTCGTTTAGCCTCGATCATGTTTGGATCTACAGTGTTCTGTCACACGCAACTCTGTAGTTTCCCAGTCTGCAGTTTGTCATTTCCATTCTGGCTACCCCACAACAGCAACCCAAGCGCAAATCCAGCTCCGTTCCCCGAAGTTAGTGTGGGTTTTTTTTACAAGAAGCTTCGACTCCATCTCCTTTGCATATCGCCCAACGCTAATCTTCCCTTGAACCAGCACAGCTCTTCTCAAAAAGTATTATTTTCTTAGCGTTTTAAAAATTAAAACTTTTCGATATATTTGAAGAATGGTAACTTATGGGTGTTTTTGTTTTACAATAAATGTGAATGATCAGATTTTCTAGAATTGAGAATTACTTTGAAACTAGTAAATTCTCCTGAACAGCTTTTACTGATGTGCAGTGGTCTATTTTAATTAGTGGAGACTCCAGGGCGATTGACCATCTGCACCTCTGTGTATTTAAGTCCACACAAATACTTGTACCTTTTTTTTAACCCCCGGATACTGTTACATGGCATGATTATTGGTAATGCAGACGAAAGCTTCTTTCATGAATCACATACGATGTAGGTACACTGTTCTATTGTGGTACCCTTTCAGTTTGGTGTGTCCTGTTAATTTTGCATTCCAGATACCAGTCCTTCCGTGGTGGAAGCGTTGAAACGAACTTTGAAAGACCTTGGGTACGATTGCTGGGAAACAGTAATCGGTGGATTGGGGGTGGCCTTGCATTCACCGTCCTCCTTACACAAAGACATCTTTCAGCTGTTGTGTGATGTGAAGAATTGCCAGTGATGTGTTTGGGGGAAGGTGAGGCTGCGATGCTAATCACTTGTTCACACGCTGGAGAACTTGGCAGCTTGTGTCAGTCAGTGTGGATGGGATTCCATCACTTATTCGTCTCCTCCTCACCCCCCAAGTGTACTCGAGGAGAGTTCAGCCCAATAGAAACTTTCGCCATTTTCCTCTGTGTACATGTAACATTGTAGAATGGTACAGACTGCTTATTTCCAACTTTCCCCATTGAGGCGTGGTGATTTAATAAATTCGTCAAAGAGCAAGCATCATCAATCCAGATAGGGGAAGACCGTCCATCATGCTGTACTTGGCTGGAGAATGCTGCAGTGGACGGGGTCGCACACCGGATGGATAGATGAACTCTGTTATGGCTGCTTTTTTGACTTAACAATAAACTGGTTATTGAAGAAAGAGTTTGTGTGACCTCTCTTGGAAACCATGCATCCTGTATTGAAGATGAGAGCGCTGTAGTGAGAGTTTACTGGAAAGAGGTGACTAAATGTGTGTGGGTCAGATGTGATCCTTTTTCTGTTTGAAACATTGCGTATTCCCTGTATTGATCACTTTTTCCTGTTTCAAAGAGGAGGGTGTAACTGGTTTATTGTAACCTCCTCCCCACCAGACCTCACACAGCACCGGCTCCAAAGGTAACTTTCACACTGTTTCAGTGGGGTTGGGGGAAGAGTATTGATGGGACGGCATTCTGAAAGGTGCAGAAAGACCTTCCTGTTGATCTTGCAATCCACTTTGCTCTGTGAAGGATCTTGGTTTAAATTTTGGGGGGGTGGGGGGATCTGATGTATTAACAAACACCTCTCCCTCTTTCATCCTGACCCTCTTCCTCTCTCCCCCCCCCCCCCTTCTTCCTCTCTCTCTCCCCCCCCCCTTCTTCCTCTCTCCCCCCCCCCCCTTCTTCCTCTCTCCCCCCCCCTTCTTCCTCTCTCCCCCCCTTCTTCCTCTCTTCCCCCCCCTTCTTCCTCTCTCCCCCCCCCTTCTTCCTCTCTCCCCCCCCTTCTTCCTCTCTCCCCCCCTTCTTCTTCTCTCCCCCCTTCTTCCTCTCTCTCCCCCCCTTCTTCCTCTCTCTCCCCCCCTTCTTCCTCTCTCTCCCCCCCTTCTTCCTCTCTCCCCCCTTCTTCCTCTCTCCCCCCCCCTTCTTCCTCTCTCCCCCCCCCTTCTTCCTCTCTCCCCCCCCCCCCCTTCTTCCTCTCTCCCCCCCCCCTTCTTCCTCTCTCCCCCCCTTCTTCCTCTCTCCCCCCCTTCTTCCTCTCTTCCCCCCCCTTCTTCCTCTCTCCCCCCCTTCTTCCTCTCTCCCCCCCCCTTCTTCCTCTCTCCCCCCCTTCTTCTTCTCTCCCCCCCTTCTTCTTCTCTCTCCCCCCCTTCTTCCTCTCTCCCCCCTTCTTCCTCTCTCCCCCCCCTTCTTCCTCTTTCCCCCCTTCTTCCTCTCTCCCCCCCTTCTTCCTCTCTCCCCCCCCTTCTTCCTCTCTCCCCCCCTTCTTCCTCTCTCCCCCCTTCTTCCTCTCTCCCCCCTTCTTCCTCTCTCCCCCCTTCTTCCTCTCTCCCCCCTTCTTCTCTCTCTCCCCCCCTTCTTCCTCTCTCCCCCCTTCTTCCTCTCTCCCCCCCTTCTTCCTCTCCCCCCCCTTCTTCCTCTCCCCCCCCTTCTTCCTCTCTCCCCCCCTTCTTCCTCTCTCCCCCCCCTTCTTCCTCTCTCTCTCCCCTTCCTCCCCCCCACTCTTCTTCCTCCTCCCCCCCCACTCTTCTTCCTCCTCCCCCCACTCTCCTTCCTCTCTCCCTCTTCTTCCTCTCTCTCTCTTCTTCCTCTCTCCCTCTTCTTCCTCTCTCCCTTTCTTCCTCTCCCCCTTCTTCCTCTCTCCCCTTCTTCCTCTCCCCCCTCTTCCTCCCCCCTTCTTCCTCTCCCCCCTTCCTCCTCTCCCCCCTTCCTCTCCCCCCCTTCCTCTCTCCCCTTCCTCTCCCCCCCTTCCTCTCTCCCCTTCCTCTCTCCCCTTCCTCTCCCCCCCTTCCTCTCTCGCCTTCCTCTCTTCTTCCTCTCTCCCCCCTTCTTCCTCTCTCTCCCCTTCTCTCTCTCCCCTTCCTCTCTCTCCCCTTCCTCCCTCTCTCTCCCCTTCCTCCCTCTCTCTCCCCTTCCTCCCTCTCTCTCCCCTTCCTCCCTCTCTCTCCCCCTTCCTCCCTCTCTCTCCCCTTCCTCCCTCTCTCTCTCCCCTTCCTCCCTCTCTCTCCCCTTCCTCCCTCTCTCTCCCTCCTCCCTCTCTCTCCCCTTCCTCTCTCTCTCTCCCCTTCCACTCTCTCTCCCCTTCCTCTTTCTCCTCCCCTTCTTTCCCTTCTCTCTTCCCCCCCCCCCCTCTTTTCCCCCCTCTCCCCCCTCTTTTCCCCCCTCTCCCCCCTCTTTTTCCCCCCTCTCCCCCCTCTTTTCCCCCCCTCCTTTTTCCCCCTCTCCCCCCTCTTTTCCCCCCTCTCCCCCCTCTTTTCCCCCCTCTCCTTTCCCCTTCTCTCTTTTCTCCCCCCTCTCTCTCCCCCCTCTCTTTCCCCCTCCCTCTTTCTTTCCCCTCCCCCTCTCTCTCTCTTCCACTCTCTCTCCCTCTCCCCCCTCTCTCCCTCTCCCCCCCCTCTCTCCCTCTCCCCCCCTCTCTCCCTCTCCCCCCCCCTCTCTCCCTCTCCCCCCCTCTCTCCCTCTCCCTCTCTCCCCCTCCCTCTCCCTCTCTCTCCCCCTCCCTCTCCCTCTCTCCCCCTCCCTCTCCCTCTCTCCCTCTCCCCTCTCTCCCCCTCCCTCTCCCTCTCTCCCCTCCCTCTCCCTCTCTCTCCCTCTCTCCCCCTCCCTCTCCCCCTCTCCCTCTCTCCCCCCCCTCTCCCTCTCTCCCCCCCCCTCTCCCTCTCTCCCCCCCCCTCTCCCTCTCCCCCCCCCTCTCCCTCTCTCCCCCCCCTCTCCCTCTCTCCCCCCCCTCTCCCTCTCTCCCCCCCCTCTCCCTCTCTCCCCCCCCTCTCCCTCTCTCCCCCCCCCTCTCCCTCTCTCCCCCCCCTCTCCCCTCTCCCCCCCTCCCTCTCTCCCCCCCTCGCCTCTCTCCCCCCCCTCCCTCTCTCCCCCCCCCCCTCCCTCTCTTCCCCCCCCTCCCTCTCTCCCCCCCCTCCCTCTCTTCCCCCCCCTCCCTCTCTTTCCCCCCCTCCCTCTCTTCCCCCCCCCTCCCTCTCTTCCCCCCCCTCCCTCTCTTCCCCCCCCCCTCTCTTGCCCCCTCTCTCCCCCCCCCTCCCTCTCTTCCCCCCCCCTCCCTCTCTTCCCCCCCCTCCCTCTCTTCCCCCCCCCCTCCCCTCTTTCCCCCCCCTCCCTCTCTTCCCCCCCCCCTCTCTCCCCCCCCCCCCCCTCTCTTCCCCCCCCTCCCTCTCTTCCCCCCCCTCCCTCTCTTTTCCCCCCCTCCCTCTCTTCCCCCCTCCCTCTCTTCCCCCCCCCCCCTCTCTTCCCCCCCCCTCCCCTCTCCCCCCCCCCCCTCCCTCTCTCCCCCCCCCCCCTCTCCCCCTCTCTCCCCCCCCTCTCCCTCTCTCCCCCCCCCCTCTCCCTCTCTCCCCCCCCCCTCTCCCTCTCTCCCCCCCCCCCCTCTCCCTCTCTCCCCCCCCCTCTCCCTCTCTCCCCCCCCCTCTCCCTCTCTCCCCCCCCCCCTCTCCCTCTCTCCCCCCCCCCTCTCCCTCTCTCCACCCCCCTCTCTCCTCTCTCCCCCCCCTCTCCTCTCTCCCCCCCTCTCTCCCTCTCTCCCCCCCTCTCTCCCTCTCTCCCCCCCCCCTCTCTCTCTCTCCCCCCCCCTCTCTCTCTCTCTCCCCCCCCCCTCTCTCTCTCCCCCCCCCCTCTCTCTCTCTTCCCCCCCCCCTCTCTCTCCCCCTCCCCCCCCTCTCTCTCCCCTCCCCCCCCCCCCATGGCTTTGCTTCTTGCTACTGATCCACACTCCCTTGGTGTGCCTGACCTTTGACAGTGAGTGTTGATGGGTAGTTTAACCATCAGAGGAGAGAAATTAAAGCTAAGCCTGAAACTTTCCCTCCACTTGTACCCGAAGTACTGGGGTTAGCTTTGGTGATTTAATTGCAATGGCTTTTAAATTGGCGTTTTAACAGATTAATAAAGTCACTATATTTAGATCTCGATTTCTGACTATGCCCGTATAATGTTAACTGATCAAAATCCCAAGTACAGTATTCCTGATGTTCCTTCCATTAAAAAGTAATTTCTGCACAAAGCGCGGTCTATCTATAGCTTGTTAACCGTGCGTTGAAATGTTAAGGCCATGGGGTATTTGCTGCGGAACTGCTGCTGCCCCGGCTGAGATTAGCAGCTCAGTGTAAATCAGGAATTAAAACTGGATGGACGCTTCCTCACTTTCACCTTGAAGTTAGTGACGCAGCTCAAAAATCCTGACCATAACTGCTGACTAAACATTTCCAACTGAGGCCGTTTCAGTAACCAAAAGAGTTTTGGCGATGTATCCTTATCTGAATAAAAGGATATTTTTTGAAAAATTGAAATCACACCGATCCACCCCATGTGGCAAGATAAGCTTTGGGCCTTTCTTAGTTCGCTCTCAGTATTACATACAAAAACCTTGCACCTAACAATCTTCAAATAAGACAGTAGCAATGAATCATTAAATAGATCTATCTGGAGCCAGACAGTGGCGAGTAGTTACTATTAGCCTCCGACGGAGGCAGTTGCAATTGCGTGGATTTGCCGATTTAAACTCGTCTCTACAGGCAGCACATGAACAAAGGTGGTGGCACAGTGGTTAGCACTGCTGCCTCAGTACCAGAAATCCAGGTTCGATTCCGACCTCGGGTGACTGTGTGGAGTTTGCACATTCGGTGTCTGCGTGGGTTTCCTCCCACAGTCCAAAGATGCACAATTGGGTGGATTGGCCATGATAAATTGCCTTTAAAGCAGTGTTCTTCAAACTTTTTTTCCGGGGACCCATTTTTACTAACCGGCCAATCTTCGGGATCCAACCCGGCCGACCTTCGCGACCCACGCTGGCCGACCTTCGCGACCCATGCCGGCCGACCTGCGCGAACCACCATTTTCTCTTACCTTGTTTGCTGCTGACAAAAATGGAGGAAATGGGTTTGGGTCCCTTTGGCCCTCGTACACGCTCCTCCAATGGAACCTGTTGGATGAAGGTGAAGCCTTCCCGTGTCGGAAGTATGGAGTCTCCATCTGTCCAAAGTTCTGAATTTTTTTCCTGTAAAGTTTTATCAAATAAACCACCCTGAACTTGTAATAAAAATAAAGTGAGTAAAATGAATGAAAAAAATGAATAAAACCCCCCCCCGAATTTGTAAAAAAATAAAATGAATAAAATAAATGAAAAAAAATAAAATGAATAAAAACCACTACAGAACATGTGAAATAAAAAGCTGCAACCATTTAAAAAAAATAACGGCCGCACTGCTCATGCATGCCGGATTATCGATGCGCAATGAGGCTAAATGATCTTTTACATGCTCGCGGCCGCTTGCAGCCGGCGTTATGAAAAGTCGGCTGCTGCGCAGGGATTTCCGCGATCTGGAGCGCCGCGGACAACGGCTCCGCAACCCTCCCGACAGCCGCCCGGGAACCCACCCGCGGGTCGCGCCCCCGATTTTGAAGAACACTGCTTTAAAGTGTACAAAAGGTTAGGGGGATAGGGTGCTCTTTCAGAGGGCTGAAAGGCCTCCTTCTGCACTGTAGGGATTCTCTTCTACGTTTTAAAGGTGGAGGCTAGCAGTTTGAACATGGCAATCATTTTCAGGACCCCACTATCCATTGAAGATGCCTGTAAAACAAACTTGCTTTCAGTATAGTTCAGTAATAGTTCGTTATATGGGGTAAATGATGCAGTATCATTGTTATGGGCACTAATGGTCCCATTTTGTTTTGGACAGGACTGACCCTGTGCAGTGCTGCTAAAAATAATTGAAACCAGTTGTACCAGTATCTGGGTTGTGTGGAAGGGAGATTAGATTAGAGGGCATGGTTTAGATGTTTGAACAGGGGAAGTACTTGTTTCTCTGAAGCAACTTTCCCTCAAGAAGTTTTAACAATTTCCAGTTTTCTGGTGTCATTGGAAAACATGTATCCCCAGAAAAGTATTGGGATGACTTAGGAACATTTTGAGCGTTTGTCAGACCCATGTTTAATGCACTTGTACCACATTTACTCGCGCCTTGTGTCTTGAACTGACTGTTCGATGTTCTGAGAAGAATTTCTGGAACCCTTCTTCCTGTTCCTCCGTAAAGGTTCATCAAGGAAAACATGGATTTTCCCGATAACCATCATTTTTTTTTTCTTACACGATGCAATTTTCCAAGCTGCCTTACTGTTCTGTGATTGTGTGCCACCCAACACGTTACGATCATATGTATTTTATAGGATGCTGAAGCCTGCTATTTACGTTCATCCCTAAAGAGTAAAGTCATTATGTTGTCTCAATCATGGTGTCGCTAAAAAGACTTAACTTCAGACATGTCGAAGTGTTTTTTTTCTCTCTCTCTCGCCTTGTAAGCATCGACTTGCTGGGGCAAAGTTCCCTTGAATTTTGCCTGCCTGCGATTATTTCAGCCATCGTTCATGTACGGGTCCAGACTGTGAAAGTGGGCCGAGAGAAATGAGCGTGGGGAAAATCACAGCCGAGCTACATTCTCTTCTCATTCCAGACAGAATTCGGAGATAGGTTCTTTACTCAGAGAGTAGTAAGGGCGTGGAATGCCCTGCCTGCAACAGTAGTGGACTCGCCAACACTAAGGGCATTCAAATGGTCTTTGGATAGACAAATGGACGATAAGGGAATAGTATAGATGGGCTTTAGAGTGGTTTCACAGGTCGGCGCAACATCGAGGGCCGAAGGGCCTGTACTGTGCTGTAATGTTCTATGTTCTATGTACTATCCATCAACGTGCACTTTCCAGCATTGAGCCATCGGGTAGCAGAAATCCCCAAGTGTTATTTTAATTTGTTTTTACCCCTCTCTAGACCAGAGACACTGAAGCCATTATACTGCTGCCATAACTGATATCAACAGATGTCGCCTAGATTGGCAATTGAAGGTGAGATCTTCACGCTCTGAATGCTTTTTAACTCCGATTAGATTAAAAGATGTGCATGAGTGAAAATGATTAAGCAGAAAAAAATGATAGGTGACCACCAGAGGGCAGTAAAAACCTCTTCTGCACAATGCTCATCTTCTAAAGCAAATATTGATATTTCCTGGAATACAATGGGGGAGGGGGGGACAGATTCATTTCAGAGGATGGAATGCAGCATTTTATATAAATATATGAGTAATACTATTATTTTCATGAGGGTTTTAATCTAACTGATTTCATGGTTTACAAACCCATGGAAATTACAGTGCAATGAAAATGAATGCAGGCCATTAATAATATACTTTATAACATTCAAGGAAATTAAAATAGAACCAGGATTCTTCAAATGCAAGTAACCCGGAGCGTTTTACAGTGTACCTAATATCTGTCTGCTGTATCTGACTTTAATACATGTGTATATAACTGCAGGCCAGTTTATAATCTACCTCTCAAGTGCTTTAAATTTGCACCAGTTAAGCATTTGCTGATTATTCTGATTCAAGGCCATCTGATTCCAATCCTGCTTTCTGATGGATCTTTAATTCCCAAACCCACTCATTTGCTGCCTTATCACCGTAGGTTCGGACTTGAACAAAACTCTCCACCTTATTTAAAATTACAAAAAGGAAACCAAGTGGGAAGCTTTTGTTTAAAAAACAAACAAATTGAAACTGACAAGAAAAGGCAAGTCAAAATGGACAGAGTGCAGAATACTGGGAAGTTTCCGAAGGGTAAGACGCCAATCGGCCCATCATTCCCGTGCCGGTCGACAACTCCACTGGGTTGAACAGAAGAGCCACACTGGAAAGTCAGAGCGTTGACTCTTGCTGCACAGATGCTGTGTTTCCCCACCCCCACCCCGGGCTTTCTGTATTTGTGACCAGAGTTTTACTGGGCAACGCTAGTGTTGCGGGACGAAATAGGTAGATGAGTTAAAATATAAGATAATAACCTTTATTGTCACAAGTAAGCACACATTAACACTGCAATGAAGTTACTGTGAAAAGCCCCTAGTCGCCACACTCCCGCACCTGTTTGGGTACACGGAGGGAGAATTCAGAATGTCCAATTCACCTAACAAGCACGTCTTTCGGGACTTGTGGGAGGAAACTGAGACACGGGGAGAACGTGCAGACTCCGCACAGACATTGACCCAAGCCGGGAATCAAACCTGGGACCCTGACGCTGTGAAGGCGCAGTGCTAACCGCTGTGTTGCAGTGCTGCCCATACATATCAACCATGAGTTGGTTGACTAGCAAAACAGGCTGGATGGCCTGAATCACTTTCTCTGGTCCCTCGGTATCTCTAATGATTTTTTTTGTGTGTGTGTGTTGTTTTTCAATCTGAATAAATTTGGGAGAATTATGGGTTGGTGGGGGGAGGGGTGGGGGGAGTTGACGGGGGTGTAAAAAGGGAATGTGAGAGACAGACAAGGTGAAAAGGTACAAGGACAGAGAGAGAGTGAGAGAGAGAGAGAGACAGATTGAAAGTCTGGCTCCTGTCCAGTTTATTCAACTGTTCCATTTCCTGACATTTTATTATACATGAAGAAGCAGCCTCACATTGATTAGACTTGGAGATACCAAGGCTCTCATCAAAATAAAATACCATCCCTCATCAAACATTTTTTTTATGTCAGAAAATTATCAGAAAGTAATGATTTTCCACTGGCCTCAGTTCGACCTTTTACAGCGAATCTTTCAATTTATTGTGGTAAAAGAAATAATTATTAGATACTACAGCATACGTGACAACATGTAATTAAATCCAATCATATGCACTTTTTGCATCATTACACAGCTGGGTGCATATAATGTAGCTCAGTCTGCTTGTTACTTTGACATTTATTGGAGTCAATTACAGGAGTACTATATCTGCTGTAAATGCAGTACGTGGCAGTTGACTTTTCTGCATTCTGAATTTACTTCACAACTTAAGTGAGAGAAAATATTTTTCCCCCTTCTAATCATCTCTTTTTTGAAGGCATCTGTGATTGTGTAACAAGATGGGTTCAGATTAGGTTGTCCTTCAGCCCATTTGATCTTTTTCTCCTGGAATCCATCCAATTGCTTCTTAACTGTTCCGCCCGCTCTTTATTGACTTGCCCACTCCATACGTGAGCCTGAATCGGTGCCAGTAGGCTATTCAATAATTTGAGGGCACGTTCACAGCCCAGCCCAATTGCAACAAGTTCACTTCCACTGGGTGCCACAGTGCGGTGATCATAAAGCAATAACCAAGGCTAATTTTTAGTTTCACCTTTCTCGCTTGAGGACTCTAAATCCAATTGTAACACCCTTGTTGCTGTAAGAGGTGGAACGTGCGATCTCCCTCCTCTTGGAATACATTGAAGGTTCACCTTCCCTCCTGAAAATAACAAGACCACACATCTTACATGTGGAATAAAGCGCACACTTGAGCGTAGTACAAGTCATTACGACTGCAATTATATTAGAAGGAGAAGTCTCAAGTTGGCCTTAGCAATTCAGGTGACGCAGGGGTTCACCTTCGAAGACATGTTGCTTCTTGAGCATTGCAGCCAACAAACTTCAATGTTTGACCGCACTGAAATGTGTATGTGTGTGAGCATTGAGTAAAGGTAGGATTCAGCTTGGCAGCATTGTTGCTTATTTTACCCTTCCAAGATCAAGTAGCCTGTCAGTATCTACAGTTCAATCTCCCAAGTTAAAGATTGAAAACTTGGCTGAGATACTAGAGGACAGCTAGTGCCTGTTGAACTGTACCAGTGAGGAAGCAAGAAGGTGAATGAGTATGCTGGGTAAAGTCTTGTGAGAAGGAAGTTGGATAGTAATGACCCCAGCAATGTTTCTAACAGAGAGAAGAAAAGCTCTGATGGAATGAAATAAGGATTATGTTGACCATTTAGGCAGAGGTTGGGAATTCTGCAGTGAGTAACTCACCTGAAATCCCCAAAGTCTGTCCGTCATGTAAAAGGCACAAGCCAGGATTGTGATGGAATATTCCTATCTTGCCTGGATGAGTGTGTCTCCAAGAACACTCAAGGGGCTGGACACTATCCAGGATAATGCAGCCGCTTGATCACTACCCTGCCCACCACCTTCAATGTTCACTTCCTCCATCAGTAATGCACAGTGGCGGCAAGGTGTATCATATATAAGATGCACTGCAGCAGCTCACCCAGGCTCCTTTGACAGCACCTTCCAAACCCACAATCTCAACCACCGAGAAGGACAAGGGTAGCAGACCCATGGGAACACCACCATCTGGAATTCTCCCAACTCGCTCACCATTCTGACCTGAAACCATTCCTTCACTATTGTTGGATCATAATCCTGGAATCCCCTTCTGAACAGCACTCTGGGAGTCCCCCACACCACACCCACTGCAGGGGAAACAAGGTGGCTCGCCACCACCTCGAGGACAATTAGGAAGGGGCAATAAATGCTGGCACTGCCCAGATCCTATGGCAGAATAAAAGAAGGTATCCTGTTCACAAAAGCAGTAAAAGCAAGGAATGAATACCTGCTGGCATTGCAAAGCTCAACAGACACTTCCACGTCAGCGTGTCAATGTGAGCATTTGAAATCGGGCAGGTTTATCCCACCAGCTATCATCTCCAGTAATACTGAGCAAGTTGTTTTGTCAGCAGCAATGACAGCAGCTGTTTGGGGGTTGTATAGTGAGCAGGACAGTGTTCATGGTATTTGGTTTTTAAAAGGGTCAAAATATTGTTGAAAATGCTCATAAAATCAATAGATAATTTCAAATTTGATCATAAAATAGAAATAGCTCCTCTCTCGGTAACAGTGCAGTATCTAAAGAAGAGTCACATTGGACTGGAAACATTAGCTGGGTTTCTCTCTCCACAGGTGCGCCCAGACCTGCTCCGTTTTTCCAGCACTTTCTGTATTTCCGATTTCCAGCATCCTCAGTATTTTGCTTGTATTTCAGCAGGATCCCTTGGGATTGTCTTCTTGGGACATTGATATGATCTGGATTGTCCCCAGGTGTAATTCACCCCAAAAATGAGAGTAACTTTGGGTGGGTTTGGTGGGGTGTTTCACACTATCTTTTTTGGTGAGATCCAGGCCTGGATTCACCAACACTTAAGTCATTTTCTTGGGCCTTGCGGAGCTTCTCCCCGGACTCGCCCACACTTAGAAACTTTGGGGAGCTGAACTCGTCAGCGAGACTGTCTCCTCAGAGACCAAGACGCCATTTTGAAAGGGCGACCCGATCTCCAAGTGAGCTTCAGGGTTCACCGCAACCCCTACCCATGGACAATGCCAATTACAGGGTTGCTGAGGGCTGCTTCCTTTCAGACCCCTAACCCCCCTTTCAGGACACCCGCTTCACCCCCCCCACCAACCTTTATGAGGCCCCATCATACCCCTCCTTCACCCCCCACCCTTCATACCCACCTCACCCCCCTTTCATAGGCATGGCCGCTCTCAAGCCCTGTATCTTGGCAGTGCCAACCTGGTAACCGGACAACTTGGCACTGTCAGCCTGGCAACTTGGCAGTGCCCTGACACCCAGTGTGCCAGGGAGAGTGTCAGGGTACTGCCCTTCCCTGTCCCCGACCAGCTGGGGGGGGTCTAATGGCCTTTGAGATGCCCAGAGTGGCCATCATGCTTGGTCTCCACTTGTAGCGATCAGTACTGTTCGGAGTCTGGGTGAGGCCTTGCCAGTGCGGCCAATTACCCCATGCGCCAGGAGGATACGGCTTCAAATAGGCCATGCATATTTACCTAATGGCTCATTTAAATATGATCTTCTGGGCGTGATCCAGATTGCGCTGGGTTCCGCAAGTCATGTGATTTGCACAACCATGTGGGCCTCTCCCACGATTTATCCGGCGTGCCCCAATTGGCATCGTGGACAACAGGGTGGTAGAGGGTAGAATCATGCCCCACAGTTCTGTCCCCTCCTTCAAACTAGTTGTAGATGATGTTAGTGGAGAAGCAATTCCTGAGTCTCTGATCTTCAGCAAACCCCTCTAAATTACGATAGGTTGGATTGTGTCCAACTTATTTTTCCTTTCCTTGCAAGGTGCCCAATCTCTATTATTTAACACTTTGGGTGTTGTCCAGTGAGGTGCAACTGAGACTAGGTCAGAAATTGAACCTGATAATTGCAGGGAGCGCAGAAAGGCCCAGGAATCCCTGGAACAAACTACATCAATTCCGGCTCAATAAGTGATGAAACTTTGTTGAAACCTTTGTGTAACAGGCACAGCGTTCTGGGTGATGAGAGTTTCTGGCAGAGTTACAGAGGCAATAAAGTACAGTGTTTCAAATATTTTGGGTTTTGTACAAAATATTAAGGTGCTGCCACGCAGCTATTCCATTCCTGGTGTAAACGTGTAGGTTTGGGTTAAGCGTTTGCAACTCTATAGTACTGCTCCTATAGCAATCCTGTAGAAACCTTACCACATCTCTTTGAAATAAACACAGAAAATGTTGGGAACAATCAGCAGGTCTGGCAGCATCTGCGGAGAGAGGAACAGAGATGAAGATCCAAACTCTCCTGTTCTGGGTTGAATCCCAATTCCCGACTCTGATGGACAAAACAATATGCACCTACCTTCCTCTGATTTTTCCAGATGATCTTCCGATGGAGGATCCTGCAGAACTCAGTTAGTGCAGAAAACCTTGGAAGGTGCTGCAGAGAGAAATTGTGCAGAAACAAGTCCCCTCTTCATGGTCATTTTTTGGTATGTAAGAGTTTAAATGTCCCTCAGAGTCTCTGAAAAGCTACGTAAGTTTGAAGGTGATAGGATTGGTGAGAGAGGTGGGCAAGGTAAGTGGGTGGATAAGGCGATAAGATGGGTAAGGGGTCAGGGTTAGTGGTTGGTAAAGTGGGTAAGGGGCAAGGCAGCTAAGGGGGATAATGGAGTTTTGAGATTGGATCAGGCTGTTTTGAGAGAGATGTTGGGTGTCAGGCGGAGTTGGGGGTCAGCAGGGAGTTGAGAGTGGTCAGTGTGAGTGGTTGGGGTGTCAATTCCATAGTAACCCAGCGGTTAGACTATGTTATAATCTGTCTAACATTCCTTGGTAATTGTAAAAGCACAGTGGTTAGCACTGTTGCTTCACAGCACCAGGCACCGGGGTTCGATTCCCGGCTTGGGCCACTGTCTGTGCGGAATCTGCACGTTCTCCCCGTGTCTGCATGGGTTTCCTCCAGGTGCTCCGGTTTCCTCCCACAAGTCCTAAAAGACATGCTTGTTAGGTGAATTGCTCATTCTGAATTCCCCTTCAATGTACCTGAACAGGCGCCGTAGTGTGGCGACTAGGGTATATTCACAGTAACTTCATTGCAATGTTAATGTAAGCCTACTTGTGACACTAATAAAGATTAATATTAAGTTGGAACAGTCCAAAGTCTCCAACTCTTAGCACAGAGTTGGAAACTTTTTCTCGGGGTCATAATAGGAGCAGGAGAATTGCCTATCAGAAGTCCAAACTTCCTGGGCAATTTCAACGGAGTTGTTGAGTTTGGACTTCCAAGGGGTCCCTTGGCGTACCTTGGGGGCAGAGGCACGCCCAGTCTCCAACGATCTGGGGAATGGAAGATCTGGGCCAAAGTTTGAGGCTGTGGCCTTTCACCCTTTTTTGCTTTTACAAAGTTGACTCCGGTTAGGGGGAAGGCCAACTTCCAAGTTCTTTTGACTGAAATGGTTGGAAATTCCCTAAATGGAGACTTGCGGGCCGAAACTTATGGTATTTTAATGTGAATTGGCTCAGACCAATACACTAACATCCCCTTGGTCCATAGCATCCTTCCAAATTGCTTTTGTGTTGCAGGGAAATGTTTTAGTGCTTAATAGTGCATTGCTCAGTTGGTTCATTATCTCTGCATTGTAAGGTTGTGGGCTCTACGGCTGACACTGCAGTGCAGTGCTGAGGGAGTGCAACACCACTCAGAGGTGCCACCTTTCCGAGGAGATGTTAACAAAGGCACTATTTTGAAGAAGAGCAGGGGTAATATCCCTGCGTAACCTTTATCCCTTGTGATGAACGGTATTAATAATTGCCGTAAACGGTACCTGACCTTTAATACCTTGCCCCTTTAAGAGGCTTGGAACCCTGGGGGCTCCGCCTCTGGCTACGCCCCCAGGAAACGGTATATAGGATAAGGCTCCATGTGGTGAGCACACTTCTCTCGGATGCTGTTCAGTTCTCTGTAGATTAAAGCCTTTTGATTACCAACCTCGCTCTCGCGTCGTAATTGAGGGTGCCTCATCCCTCAAACACAATCATAAGAAAATTTGGATCATTATCATGTCGCTGTTTGTGGAAGTTGAAGTAAATTAGCTGTGACTGTACTTCACAAAGTGTTTAATTGGCTGTGAAGCACATTGAGATATCTCAATATCCCATGGGCATGAGAAGCGGTATGTAAGTGCAAAACTTCCTTTGTCTTTCTCATTTCCAGTCCACTCACAGTAGGAGGGTGGTGATATACTCACCACCTTCCCAGTAGGACTGTTTATTCACAGACTGCCAGGCCACTGACCTCTCCCTGCAACTTTCTATGTTTCACAGTCAAAACACAAACTCAGGATCTGCAGTTTCCACCTGTCCCAGAGGCATGACTGAGCACTTTATTCTCCCAGGCTAAGCATTGGTCTTTTGTTTTTGGCTGCCTTTATAATATAATCTTTATTAGTATCACAAGTAGGCTTACATTAAAGCTGCCATGAAGTTACTGTGAAAATTCCCCAGTCGCCACATTCCGGGTACACCGAGGGAGAATTCAAAATGTCCAATTCACCTAACAGCACGTCTTTCGGGACTTGTGGGAGGAAACTGGAGCAAACCCACGCAGACTCGGGGAGAACGTGCAGACTCCGCACAGCCAGTGACCTAAGCCGAGAATCGAACCTGGGCCCCTGGCGCTGTGAAGCAACACTGCTAACCACTGTGCTACCGTGCCACCCATGGGTGAACAGAATTGTCCACATGATTCATTGTATCTCTTGCCTCTCCCACTCCCACTTCCGCTCCAACCTCCCCCCCCCCCCCCCCCCCCCCCCCCCATCTCCTGTACTGGTGGCGTGCTCCTGCCCACAAACATTATATGTAAAAAGCAGATTAGTGAGTGGAATATGGCTTCTGGAAAGTTTCACTCCCATTTGTGCCATTCAAGTACTCAAATGGTGAAGGGGCTGAATGGCCTACCCCTGAACAGGGGTAGTAACCTATGCCGCAAGAGTTGCTTTTTTGACACTTGGCCCAATATTAAAGGGGCAGTAGAAACAGGATGAGGACTTTTCTTGCATTCATTTAGAACATAGAACATAGAACAGTACAGCACAGAACAGGCCCTTCAGCCCTCAATGTTGTGCCGAGCAATGATCACCCTACTCAAACCCACGTATCCACCCTATACCCGTAACCCAACAACCCCCACCCCCCTTAACCTTACTTTTTAGGACACTACGGGCAATTTAGCATGGCCAATCCACCTAACCCGCACATCTTTGGACTGTGGGAGGAAACCGGAGCACCCGGAGGAAACCCACGCACACACGGGGAGGACGTGCAGACAGTGACCCAGCCGGGAACCGAACCAGGGACCCTGGAGCTGTGAAGCATTTACGCTAACCACCATGCTACCGTGCTGCCCGATTTCTCATGCATTTGCTGCTCCGGAGCTAAAGAAGGGGAGGCAATTCTTAAGATCCAAATGCTGCAAGGTGTGTGACTTTGGAAAGCCACCCTCTTTCTTACGGGCAGCAACGTGAGCTGAGGTTAGGAAACGTCTCTGTGGTAGACGGAAGTCTCATATCCACCCTTTGAGACTGTGCGCTGATGGAGTGAGGGTTGGAGAGAAGATGGAAAATCTCAGTCATGGACTCTGCTGGATGGGCTGATTCAATTCATGCCAATATTCAATTCATACCAGGGGCTGGTTTAGCACACTGGGCTAAATCGCTGGCTTTGAAAGCAGACCAAGGCAGGCCAGCAGCACGGTTCAATTCCCGTACCAGCCTCCCTGAACAGGAGCCGGAATGTGGCGACTAGGGGCTTTTCACAGTAACTTCATTGAAGCCTACTCGTGACAATAAGCGATTTTCAATTCATTTCAATATAGTTGGTTTCATTTGTGCACACAGAGCTGAAAAAGCAACTCGTTTAAGTTCTAAACCAATGGCGCTCTCTGCCCTCGACACTCTGAGCTATTCAACGAAGTGAAAGTCTGTGTCACACACAAGCTGTTTATGCAGCTGAACGACACATTAACACTTGTGGTAAACACACTGTAGTGAAGAAGCCGAAATGTCACTTATACACAACTCCAGCTTATCTATTCCGGTCAGTGGAATTGGAGTCCGACACATTAGAAGCAAGAGAAGGAGACAATCAAAGCACGACCCTGTCTTAAATGTAATTTCTCAAAAAGTCTAAAATACTGCACTTACAGAGTTCAGACACGTAGAATTTTAATCTCCAGAATGTGACCTTCATTTTAACAGTAAATTTGAAATGTTCACTTAATATTCAACCCTTGGGATTTTTAAGTAAAGATTGATTTTTTTTGTGCCATGCTCAATGGAATTTTTTTCTATTGAAAATGAGTAACTGGATTGTCTGCAACACTGAGTTTCAAAGGCGAGTAATCTTACAAAGGAAAGTCTATTTGAGTGATTTCAAAAGGTGTTGGAATACATGTGATGTGACAAATAGAAAAAGAAAAGAATTCACCAGGCATTCCGTCAGGTTGCCTTTGAGCTGTGTAGAAGGAATGCGTGGAGGCTTGGTGGAGGGAGGTTAATATGCTGTCTCTGGTAGGGGGAGGCATGGCGTTGCATGTTGTATTGGACCTGAATGAGATGGGTGATTGGTTGAAAATTATATCCTTTGGTCCATCAGAGAGTTATGTCAAAAGTCATGGTATATGTGGTAAACTCTGACTGTTGTAGTCAGCAAAGTGGTACATCAGATGTGAATTGGGTATTGGATACTTCAGATATCATGGTCCGAAGCCTGGTGTGTTAGGCTAAGGATATTTGAGGCACGCGAGTCAGGGAGAGACAGTCATGTTGTGGCAATCCAGAAGCCCAGGCTAACCCTCTGGGTTCAAACCCTGCTTTGACAGCAGCTGGAATTTAAATTCAATTGATTAAACCGGGAAAGTAAAACTATTCTCAACAATGGTGACCATAGGGCAGCACGGTTTCACAGTGGATAGCACTGCTGCCTCACGGCGCCGAGGTCCTCCTTCTGTGTATATCATGATTCAATGAATAAGCAATATCAGAGAGAGCACTGTGACCTTTCTGGAGTGCCGCACATTTGAAATGGTTAGTGATTGTCACAATGAGGAATTCAGTATATGTGAGGATATTATTATAGATCATCGAACATAGAATCCCGACAGTGCAGAATGAGGCCATTCGGCCCATCAAGTCTGCACCAACTGTTTCAATGAGCACTCTACCATGTCCACCCCACCCTATCGCCATAACCCCGTAACCTAACCTGCACACCCCTGGACACTATAGGGCAATTTATCTTGGCCAATCTACCTAATCTGCATATCTTTGGACTGTGGGAGGAAACAATGCAGACACGGGGAGAAAGTGCAAACTCCACACAGACAGTGACCCAAGTCTGGAATTGAACCCGAGTCCCTAGTGTTGTGAGGCAGCAGTGCTAACCACTGTGTCATCCGCTCGCGACATGGGTCAGGGTTTTCTGGTCCTGCTCAATACCACAATCATCTGGAATCACTGAAAATCAACAGACTTTTGGCTGGGCCGGTGAATCTCCCATGGTGGGTCCCGCACCTGATGAGGCCGGAAAATACCGGCCATGGTGTATTCGAGATTGTCAAAGGAACAAGAAGTAGCAATAGATCACAGTGAGATTAAATACTGAAAAAGAGACATGCGGCAGAAGATTTTAGTCTTGCACTCGGCAGGACTTTTTGCAAGAATACCAATGGTAAAGGGAACAGCAATTTATATTACATGAGGAGAGAGTGCAGATTGGTTGGCAAGTGGGCTCTGGTAGTGGCTCTGATTGGTAGAGCATGTCCACACATTGCACCTTTTAAAACTAAATAAATGCTTGGGGGGGGGGCGTGGCAGCCATTCCCTGGTTCATTCCCCATGGCAGTGCCTTGGCCAATCAGAGTCTATCTGCATAGTTTGAATTTGATCAAAAGCTTGGCAGTTAACCCTTCTCTGGTGCATTCTCTATGGCAATGCCTCGACCAATCAGAGCCTACTTGACAACCAATCAGCACTTTCTTCTCAAACAGTATAAATTGTTGTTCCCTTTACTATTGGTATTTTTGCAAACTATCCTAATCCTAAAGCTTCGATAGTGTATTTCTTTTGCAGCAAGTCAGTAATATAAGTTCTGTACTATCTTTACTGCAGTGAGATTAATGGTTTTTGAGAGTTATTTGTGTGTTTTGGTCCACAGACCTGTTTTCTGATGTAATTTGATCATTGTATCTATAGATTATACATGCACATTCCTAACGTCTACCCTGCCCTCATCATCAGCTTATCAATGTTCTCCCATTCTCTGCAGTGCATTTTCATGAATATTGATATGGAATCTCGCTCTAGTGTCTATTCTTCACTTTAAGTAGAGATGGCGAATATCGGTAAGCTGTGGGACCAGGCGCACATCAAAGTTGAGCCACGTTCTGCTCTCACCCAACATCCATCTGTGCATGTAGGCACCTGGGGGTGCTTTCTCTCCCCTCGCGGTGTCAGTAGGGCACTCCAGCTGAAAGGCAGTGGATTGGAGGCAACTGTAGGCCAGATCACGACAGGAGGGAGAATGTCCTTCCCTCAACCAGATGGGCATTTGAACATAAATACATGACGGTTACCATTAAATCCCACAGTAGGATTTGAACCCACGTCCTCAGTAAACTTTCCTGGACGTCTGGTGACATTTCCAATGCCCCGCCATCCTCCTTCTTCAGGTTTAGCTGTGAACCCGGATTGTGGTCAAACAGCCAGCTGCCACTTACTCAGGCTTTCCCAATGGCTTGTTGAAGTTCCACGAAGATCCTTGGATCTACGACCCAACACAAATCCGTGGATTCAGGCAGAGGGGAGGGTTTAAACATGAAAGGGAGCAGACTTGAAAAACACCTCTATCATCAATCCAAAACAGTGTTGTTTGCCCCAGTGTCAAAATATAAGTGACAATTAGGGGTGAATTTTCACGCACAGTTTGAAACCTGGGCGCTAATTATGCTAGAAAATGTGAGAACTGAGCCACAATAGGAATATTGTTGGAGCTTTTTTTTTGAAGAGGAGGGTTAGGCAAATAATTAAGGCGAAGCTTTGTCTTTGATAATGTCTGTGCAGCCATTACCCTCTGAAGTCAGGAACTATAGGTTCTTCTGATAATACAATTCTGGGCAGTAAAGTCATTTGGTTTCTGAATTGTAGCCTCTGGGGAAGAAGGACCATTTCCTCCACAAACACCTTTAATACAATAAATGAGGTTACAAATTGCAAGTGTAACGTTTACGAGAGAAAAAAGGGTTACTAGCAAGTAAATATTGTGATGAATACGTTTAATTCCAGATGCATTTCCCCCCCCCCCCCCCCCCCCCCCACCTCTTTGTTTGAGTTGATCTGCAAGGATTGGATTTTAAACTCATCAACCGGGGAACATGCAGCTCGCTCTCTGTTAACTTATTCCCAGCTTTGTCAGCCTGCTTATGTTATCTCAAATAAATTTTCTCAAAGGAAATGACAGCAGCGACACTTAAATCAGCCGTTATCTTTATTCATGAGCTTCTGAGGAAAGATTACAATGTAGCAATCAAACTGAATTTGTTCAGTAACTGCATTTTTTTTTGACAAAAATGCTCTGCGAGGCTGATGTTTGTTAACCCTTTGGGAGCACGCAACACTTTGCATGTCTTTTATCCCCTTCTCTTTTCTGCACTCATGTCTTCAAGGTGGGGTTCAGTTCAACAGCTCCTCGACTTCGCCCATTCGTATGTGAACGCAGACTTTGAGTATCAACAGTTTGATCTTGGCAGACATCACAACCTTCAGGTTATGTCCTCACGAGGGGCTGGACTCTCCGTTTGGGCGCAAAATGGCCACCAATTCCCTGCTCAGGGGAGGGGGTGGGGAGCTAGAAGGGAGGCAGCGTAGAGCTCCCAGTTCTAGCTGCTAATATGGCCCAGAGCTGGGTCCGTGGCCGTACAAGCGCACGGTGGCAGCCTGCAGCGGCCGCGCCGTGCTTCATGGCAGCCGCAGCCCGTGGACCCGGACCGCAAAAATAGTCCCACCCCCCTTTGGCCGGCTCACACGCCCCAGACCGCCCCCGCACCGTGCCCCCAACCCCGAATGAAGCTCCCCCAACTGCGGCGGCGGTGGACTGAGTCTGCAGTCGCCTCGCCGTCGGGAACACGGCTGGTCGGGGGCGGAGCATCGCGGCGCGGGCCTCAGGCAATGTCCTGAGGCAGTGGACGCGCTTTTCAGCGGGCGCAGCATCGCGAAAGTGGCGCCGCTCCCGATTTTGTCGTCATCGGGGATTCTCCGCCTCGTCGCCAAACGTGATTTCGGTGTTGGGGTTCGGAGAATCCAGCCCCACATGTCTAATTTGGAATACACAAACACCTCCTCTCGTTCCATACCCTACGAACACTATGGGTGCGATTTAACAGGACAAAAGCAGAGTTGTGTTTCAGGCATGTTTAGCGGGGTGTTGCTCGGCGTCTGCAGCACCAGGACAAACACCGCTATTTAACGGCACTTTGTCGTTTTCCTTTGGCCTCGGCAAGGAACACCCTGCCCAGGCTGCACTTTGTATCATTTCCTGCACTGGCGAGTCAGCTTGGATCCACAAGGCGTACAGGGGCCCAGTGCGGAAGAAAGAATTGCCCCCACGGAACAAGCCCGCCCGCAGATCGGTGGACCCTGATCGTGGGCTAGGCCATCGTGGGGGCCCCCCCCAGGGTCGGATCCCCCTGCGCCCCCCTGAGGACCGCCCTCGCATACTCACCTGCCAGGTCCCGCCACCCATCGGGTCCCGACGAATCGCCGAGGGGGGGGCGCTGTCAACAGACCCGACTGGCGAGGCAGCGATCCCGCCCCCGCCCGAAAACCGGCGCTGGAGAATACGCAGCTGGCGTCGGGGCGGGATTTGCGCCTCCCACCGGGGATTCTCCGACCCGGCGGGGGGGTCAGAGAATCCCGTCCAGAGGGTTTATTTCTAGATTTGCTTCCAATTTGCAGTGTGACAAATCGTTGGCGGTGACTTGGGCCATAATTTTACACCATTCCACCGAGTGCGTTCGACCAGGACACGCATAAAATTAAATGCCGACGTCATCCTGCACGTGTGCTGTATTGAGGTCAGCAGGTGCACTCGCGTGTGTCTCAGAGCCATGCGCGCCAACAATTAAAGGGACAACTAAGACCGTTAAAAGCTTATTAACGCTGATTTTACGTGGCCCACGAGATCTTGCGCTTGACGCATGGTCAAAAAGGCCGGATGTTACATTTTTATTAATTTGTCATCCAAAGATGATATAAAACCCTCCTCTCCCCTGCCCCCGAGCACAAACACTTGCATTCTATTTGTGATTTTGCTGCTCTCATATTTCAAAGGTTTGTCAGATTTCTTTTTGATTGCATTAGCTTTCCAAACTGGTTAACCTACAAATCTGTGCCAAAGCTCAAACAAAAAAAGATCAGACTGTAAAAACCATGGAGAACATTGATATTCACAAAATCCATGGCCAATTGGCATATTGTCGCTGTAATTATATGGAGTGGGGGTTGTTGAGCTGAGGGAAGGGGCTCTCTGAACATCAGACTCCCCTTCACCAGGCCTTCATTATGACCCAGTTTACAGATACTGCAGGTTTGTCATTGGGATTTCCTAACTAACCCAGCAGTAGAATGTGACCAGATCAATTCCCCAAAAGGGAACAACACTTTGTTTGCACCCCCCAGTACCCCCTCCCTCATTTTGCCCCTCCCACCATGGCCACGCGCACCAGCTGTGCCTCCTCAACCAGCAGTCCAGAGCTGCTGCAATAACAGGCAGTCTAGATCAGGCATTGTCAAACTCGAGGGCACGACGCGCGGGTGGGTCATGGGCGGGTGTCGGGAGGGTCGTGGAGCCGTCCGTCGCAGCGCTCCCGATCGCGCAAATCCGCGCACAGCAGCCGGCTTTTAATAACGCCGGTTGCGAGCGGCCTTCAAAATGGCCAGGAACAGATGTAAAAAATTTGGCCGCACTGCGCATGCGTGCCCAATCATCGGTGTGCGTGCGCAAAACTATGATCGGGCGTGCATGCGCAGTGCGGCCACATTTTTTTAATACAGTCGCAGCCTTTTTTTTTCAAGTTCGGGCAGCCAAAGGGGCCATTGGGGCCAAAGGGACCCAAAACCATTTCCTCCATTTTTGGCAGCAACAAACGAGGTCAGAGAAAATGGTGGGTCGCGCAGTTTGGCCGGCGTGGGTCACGAAGGTCGGCCGCGTTGGCTGCGAAGGTCGGCCGGCATGGGTCATGAAGGTCAGCCGGGTTAGGCCGCGAAGGTCGGCCGGGTTGGGTCCCGAAGGTTGGCCGGTTAGTAAAAATGGGTCCCCGGAAAAAAAGTTTGAAAAACACTGGTCTAGATCTTCTGTTGATGACATGGGCATCAATACGTTGGAGCATTCTGCTCCCTGGAGTTCAGTAAGTCATGGGTTCAAGTCCCATTCAGAGAGCTCGTGGGCTTACAGTCCTGAGAAAGTGCTGCACTGTCTGAGGTGTCAGTGTTCAGGTGAGATGTTAACCTGAGTCTACGTTTCCCCTCTCAGATGGATGTAAAAGATCCAACATTGCTGTCTGTGGGAGCTTGCTGTGTGCAAAGCGGCTGTCTGGCACATCTTCCACATTATAGCAGTGACCATACTTCGAAAAGCAGTGAGGCACCCTGGGACATCCTGAAGTCATGAAAGCCCCTGGAGAAATGTTCATTCATTAATGTTTCTTTCTTCACTAATGTAAGTTGATGAAGAGAACCCCATTACCAACTCTTTCGGCGCACCCTCTTGAAGTTACCAAAGTCCTGGGGGATACCAGGTGTTGGGTCAGGTGCTGGACTGGTTCCCACCCTCACCGTAATGTCAGGCCAACCAGATTATGGGCCACCCAGTGTAAAATTACGGTGAGATGACGATCTTGCTGAGAGTGGATTCAACACCCACTCCTGAGCCCTGCCAACTTAGCTCACAGGCCGACTGTGTAATCAGGCCTTGGGTACAAGAGATGTTGGCTAATGGATTGGTTGTTGTGGGTTGCATTCAGGTTAGTGGACTGCTGACAGTGCACTCGACCCAAGTTGGCATTCAGTTGAGCTGTATTTAGTAACAGATGGCTATTAGTAAGTTTTATGTATTTTGCACTGTGTTTTTTTTCCACCTAGACACCTCAATATTAATGGGAAAAATGTAGCTTGCTTAGCATTTCCTACGTTCCCCAAATAAACAAAAACATCTTTCAGCATGAGGGTTGATTTTAGGTCTTGGAAAGTGTCGAGTGGAAGTTGAAAATAAACATTTTCACAGCAGGTTACAGAGGAACCATCAGTAGAAGAGTAAGGGGTTGGCACAAAACATTTGTTTTGCTACAAATAAATACCAGTGTTTCTGGTACATTTCAATGGGGATCAGATTTACTCCAACTGGAAAACAGTTGGAGCTTTGACTTGCTGACCCCCATGTTACTTTAGCACGTAAACACTTATACAACATCGCATAAAAAGATTAAATGCCAAATTTAGACAGTGCAGTGCCCATGATTTTGCCTGTTCAATGCGTTCCTCATCTCGTAACTGCAATCAGAACAGGAGGGTGCTATCCCATGGGAATGAAGAGGATGTAGGGAAATGATCAAACCACTCCTAACTTAGTCGTGCATCTTAGCAGAGCCCTGAAAGCCTGTCACTCATTTGGCCCAATGTATGGGATGGGGAGGCTGGGAAAGAGAAGGGGGAAAATGCTAGTAAAATGAATACGGTGGATGAGCAAGAGGCCAGAATTGGAGGAAGAGAGTTGTAGTGCTAGAGGAGGCTATAGAAATGGGAACAGGGGAGGCCACGATGAGATGGGTCATTGGTGAAGCAAGAGGCAATGTAGACTGGAAGGTACAGGTGTGATGGATGAGCGGGATCTGATGCGAGTTAGGACATGAGCAGCAGAATGAATGAAGTCAAATTGATGGAGGGTGGAATATGGGAGGCCAGGTATAGAAGAGCGAATCTGATGGTGACAAAAGCATGACTGAGATCTTCAGAACCAGATGGTCTGAACCAGGGGTGTAAGAATAAAACTGGAATTAAATTTAAAAAAAATATTATAATGGACATACACATTCTGTACATTTTAACTGGACAATGTTGGAGTGTCAAAAGAAGAGTCGTCACAACGTCACCTCTTCAGCCTTTGTCACTTAATCTTTCTCTTTTGCCTTAATTCCAACCAGTGAAATTTCAAACACTTTTGGAAAATAGCTCCCAACGACAGTGCAACTGCCGAGTTGCATCATGCAGACAATTGGCCGCGATTTCTTTTTTTTTTATCTGCACGGGGCCTGACATTTTCTCTCTCTCCTTGACCCCTTTTCATGCCCACTCTGCTATCTGGAATAATGTCACTGGCTCTTTAGGCTCTATTCATCTGAGCAGAAAGAGCCTTGTTCTGACATTGACAGAAAATACCATCTGTCCCTCTTAGGGGAAAGAAAGCTTCAAATGAACCCATCACAAGCGCTTCTTTCCCCTCGCTTGCCATTTAAATACGAAAGTGCGGCCAGAATTAAATTCCAATAGAAAGTAGAATTACTGAGACAGCGCGGAACGGCAATGTACTGACAAGATGTCTCACACTGTTGAGTTAAGGCTTTTCCTTAACGAGGTTATGTAATGGGAAGCATCTTTTTTCTCCCCTCCCCCAAGACTAAAAGGGTCCTTGCTTCAGAATCTTTGTTTAAAGAAGACAGCTAAGCCACAAAACACCTTTGTGCTTGTATATACTCCAGAGCTGCATCTAGGTATCCCCCCCCCCCCCCCCCCCCCCCCCCGCGAAGGTATTGTCTCATACTGGGCTGTAACTCCATGGCACTGGTCCCCAGCAGCATCATGCCCTACCAGGGTGGCACAGCAGCACAGTGATTAACACTGTTGCTTCACAGCTCCTGGGTCTCATATTCGATTCCCGTCTTGGGTCACTGCCTGTTCTCCCCATGTCTGCGTGGGTTTCCTCCGGCTGCTCCGGTTTCCTCTCTCAAGTCCCGAAAGACGTGCTGTTAAGTAACTTGGACATTCTGAATTTTCCCTCTGTGTACCCGAACAGGCGCCGGAGTGTGGCGACTAGGGGCTTTTCACAGTAACTTAATTGCAATCTTAATCTAAGCTTACTTGTGAGGCAGCTTACTTAGTGGGCAGCACGGTAGCATTGTGGATAGCACAATCGCTTCACAGCTCCAGGGTCCCAGGTTCGATTCCGGCTTGGGTCACTGTCTGTGTGGAGTCTGCACATCCTCCCCGTGTGTGCGTGGGTTTCCTCCGGGTGCTCCGGTTTCCTCCCACAGTCCAAAGATGTGCAGGTTAGGTGGATTGGCCATGATAAATTGCCCTTAGTGTCCAAAATTGCCCTTAGTGTTACATAGAACATAGAACGATACAGCGCAGTACAGGCCCTTCGGCCCTCGATGTTGCACCGACATGGAAAAAAACTAATGGCCATCTAACCTACACTATGCCCTTATCATCCATATGCTTATCCAATAAACATTTAAATGCCCTCAATGTTGGCGAGTTCACTACTGTTGCAGGTAGGGCATTCCACGGCCTCACCACTCTTTGCGTAAAAAACCCACCTCTGACCTCTGTCCTATATCTATTACCCCTCAATTTAAGGCTATGTCCCCTCGTGCTAGCCACCTCCATCCGCGGGAGAAGGCTCTTGCTGTCCACCCTATCTAACCCTCTGATCATTTTGTATGCCTCTATTAAGTCACCTCTTAACCTTCTTCTCTCTAACGAAAACAACCTCAAGTCCATCAGCCTTTCCTCATAAGATTTTCCCTCCATACCAGGCAACATCCTGGTAAATCTCCATGTTGGGTGGGGTTACTGGGTTATGGGGTTATGGGGATGGGGTGGAGGTGTTGACCTTGGGTAGGGTGCTCTTTCCAAGAGCCGGTGCAGACTCGATGGGCCGAATGGCCTCCTTCTGCACTGTAAAATCTATGAAATTATAATAGAGTTTATAGCACAGAAACAGGCCATTCAATGCAACTGGTTTTCTGCTGCAGCGTATGCCCCACCCAAGCCTCCTGGGCCACATTACATCGAACTTTACCTTGACGTTCTTCTATGCTTTTCTTTCTTGTATACTCCCCCTTTAAGGCATTTATACTCTTCACCTCAACTATTTTATGTGGTAGCGAGTTCCACATTGTGATAGTCATTCACTTTTGATCCTAAGGGAATTGAGAGTTTTGGTTTAGGGCAGAAATGTGGAGGTGATGTAGAGATGATCAGCCATGACCTTATTGCACGTGTACACTGACCTACGCCAGCTCCCGATCATGAAAAATTTAAAAATTCTCGTCCTTGTTTTCAGCACCCGCCATAGCCTCGCTCCTCCAGGCCCACAACCCTGCAGGATATCTCTACTAACTTGAATTCTGGCCTCTTGTGCATTCTCTATTCTAACTGATCCACTATTGGTGACGATGCCGTAAGTTGCCTAGGCTCCAAGTTCTGGAATACCTTCCCTCAACCTCTCTACCATTCTCCCTTGCTTTCCTTAAAATCTACCTCTCTAACCAAACCTTTGATCATCTGACCGAATGGGAGGCGGGAAGTGGTTTTAGGCCATTCTCGTCCACAGGATCTTCCCAGTCCCACCGACAGCGAACTCCCGCCTCGGGTTTTTCCGGCGGTGGGAGGTGGATTCAATGGGAATCCTATTGACAGCTGCGGGACCAGAATCTTACTGCCGGCCAATGGCGACACACCACCCGTCGCCAGGGAACACGCCTCGGAACAGGCGTGGAAATTCCAGCCCCCCCCCCCCCCCCCCCCCCCCCCCGGTGCCTATGTGTCATACTGTGTCTTATGATACTTGGGATGTTTCAGTAATTTAAAAGTGCTATATGAGTGTTTGTTTTTGAGCGTTGGAGTAGGCTTGTACCTTTTCCACGACCGGGTCAAGCCCTCGTGGTCCACACGATAACCCAGGTCCATCACCTCCTTCGCATGAAAAACACACTTGGCTCTCTGCAGGCGGCCACCTGATTCTGAAAAACGGAGAAGTACCTCCACCAGATTGTCCAGGTGTTCCTGCTCCGTTGCTCCGGTGACTGATGCATCATCATCATCAAATATACCACTATCATCAGGACTTCCGGTGGCGGCCATGGAGTGAGTGGTCACACATTTGGTGGCTTCCATTCAAGGCAGATTTTTCTGGTCTTTTCCCCGCCTAAAGGGCAAGGTATTTGCGGGCAAAAAGTACAGGAGTGCCTGGCGAAGGTAGTACTCCTCTGGTGTGGCTGGTGAATTGATCAGCGGGCGAGGAGCGCCACGAGAAGGAAACTGCTGTTGGAGCAGGAGGTTTTTCATGGTGGGGGAAGGCAAGGGGGCCGCTCAGTAGTCGGCAGGGCAGTTGGTGGAGTTCCTGAATGATACATTTCAGCAGCAGAGGAAAGAGGCCCTGGAAGACCTGGCTGAGGTGGTGGAAGCGCTGAGGTCTGGGAGCGAGCGAGTGGAGCAGGGGCCGGAGTCCCAGGGCCTGGCCATCCAGAAAGTGGAGGAGGTGATGGGGGAGCATGAGGAGCTGTCGGCCTCGTTGGTGGCTGAGGTGGGAGTGATGTGGGAGAGCCAGAAAAAGCCGCGTGAGAAGGTGGAGGATTTGAAGAATCGTTCCAGAAGGCAAAACCTAAGGATTGTGGGGGTGTGGAGGTATGTGGCAAAGATGTTGGAGAGGTTGATGGGGAATGGAGCCTTTGACTGGTCCCTGGAGGTGGACCGAGCGCACTGGGTGCTGAGGAGGAGGCCGCAGGTGGGCGATGGTGGTGTGGTTACACCGCTTTCTGTACAAGGAGAATATCCTTTAATGGGTGAGGGAGACCAGGAAATATACCCCGCCCACCCGTAGGTGACATTCCAGAAGCGAGACGGTATTTTGACACCCCAGAGGAGGCGGTGGAATTTCTGAGGGAGAATGAACAGGGAGGAGAGTGAGGGTATTGAACTTGAGAAAGTTTGTGCGCTCTTTAAAGTGTTTGGTGGTGGATTTTCAGAGGCAGGCTTTGATGGGAATGCAACGATAGTGGGTCTGACTTTTGTTACTCTTGTGGGGAAAATGGTTGGGTTGGTTGTGGGGGAGGGGAATTGGAGGGAGCCACCAAGCTAGCTGGGCGAGTGAGTTAATGGGAGTGAAGTGGGGGGTTGCCAGGAGGAAGGTGTGGGGGAGGGGGAGGGAGTTGTTTTCTTGCTTGGGTGGGGGGAGTGTTGCTGACATGGGCTTGGTCGGTGTTGCGCAGTTCGGAAAAGATTGATGACGGTGGACATCCGAGGGTGGTCCAGAGGGATTGGCTCAAAAAGGGGTATGACAGGGGAAGGGGGCAGGAAGCCCTCCCCCCCTCCACCCCGACCAGGTTGATCGCGTGGAACATGAGGGAGTTGAATGGGCCGGTTAAATGGTTGCATGTGTTCACGTATCTGAGGAGACTGAAGGTGGACGTGACCTTTCTGCAGGAGACGCACCTGAAAATAGGGGACTAAACGAGGCTGAGAAAGGGATGGGTGGGGTTTCTGTTCGTGTTCCAGAACCTCCCAATCTTCATCCCCAAGGCATTTTTTAAGAAGGTCAATGTGCTGATCTCTGGATTTATGTGGACGGGAAGACCCTGAAGGTTGAGGGGGGGGGGGGAGGGCTTTCTTGGAGTGAGGCAAGGTGGGGGGTCTGGCACTGCTGAATATGATGAATTACTACCGGGTGGCAAATAGCACTATGGTTAGGAAGTGGGCCGTGGGGGATGGGTCCGTGTGGGGATGGTTGGAGGGGAACATGTTTAGGGGCTATGTTGTTGCCTCTACTGTTCTCGCCAGCTAGGCACTCTGTGAGCCCAATGGTGGTATCAAACCTAAGGGTGTGGGGGCAGTGGAGGCAGCGCCTGGGCTGGAAGGTGTCTCGGTGGGGGAACCAATCTACGACAACCATAGGTTTGCACCGGTGGGGCTGGAGGGGAGGTTTTGGGGGTGGCAGCCGCAGGGATTGAGCGATTTGGCGATCTGTTTATAGGCGGCAAATTTGTGAAGTTGGAGGACCTGGAGGCAGAGTACGAGTGGCCCAGGGGAACGGCTTTAGGAACCTGCAGGTCCGAGACTTTGTAAGGAGAGAGGTGCCGTCCTTTCCTGGGCTGCCACCCCTGGGATTGTCGGACAAGGGGCTGTCGAGGGATGAGATCTGTGCATCTGAGTGGACTAAAGTTTGGCTACGGCTCCCTTTATTTTCCCAATCTGGACTGAATAACCACAGGATGCTTCCCTAGTTCCTCACACAGGCCCCTGGATTCCATCTGGAAGACGTGCTGCCAATTGAGATGGAGGTGGATCAACCAATCACAGCCTAATAAGCGTGAGCCATTTCCCTTATCCAAGATTAGTGGGAAGCGCACTGACCATAAAACATCGGCGTCATGGTGGTTCCGGCAATTTGCACCAGTATAAGAGGCCAATCGAGCCTCAGAGTCCCTTAGATCTAATTTCTGTTCCCCTTCTTTATGGAGCTGAACATTACCTGTCCCACAATGGAAACTGCAGCTCCCGCATCCAGCTCCATATCCAATAGATTCCCGTTCACCTGTACCCCGATTTTTATGGGGGCCATTTGAGGTGTTGCCACACAAAGGGCAGCACGGTAGCATTGTGGATAGCACAATCGCTTCACAGCTCCAGGGTCCCAGGTTCGATTCCGGCTTGGGTCACTGTCTGTGCGGAGTCTGCACATCCTCCCCATGTGTCTGTGTGGGTTTCCTCCGGGTGCTCCGGTTTCCTTCCCACAGTCCAAAGATGTGCAGGTTAGGTGGATTGGCCATGCTAAATTGCCCTTAGTGTCCAAAGTTGCCCTTAGTGTTGGGTGGGGTTACTGGGTTATGGGGATAGGGTGGAGTTGTTGACCTTGGGTAGGGTGCTCTTTCCAAGAGCCGGTGCAGACTCGATGGGCTGAATGGCCTCCTTCTGCACTGTAAATTCTATGAAAATTGGCTGCATGCAATCGTCTTCCACTGGTTCATCCAGTAGGAAGGTGCAGGCATGAGGTGTACACCTTCCTCTACCAGGGCGCCTGGACTTCTGGCTGACCTGAAGTTGCTCTCCTATCTGGGCCTAGGACCACATGTCCCACAAAGGCCTGGTACCCCCCCCCCCGAATTCTGGGGAGGTTTCCCATTGGGATGACTAGGTTCTCGACCAACGGTTCGGGCCTGAATGGTTCCAGGGCCAGGTCCCGGTCTTGGGAAGGGCCGGCCACCAGGAGGGGGTGACCCTAAGGAGTTAACTCCCATCTCCTGGATTTCCTGCACCCGGCACTCAGGACAGCGCAATCTATCCAAGCAGCACAGTATGGTTCGCCCAGCAATTGTTTCTGGGTGGCCACATTATTGATGCCGCAGACCAACCGGTCAATCAGCATTTCTGACAGAGATTCGCAGACTTCGGCTATCTTTCGCTATCTCGACAAAACCTGGTGACAGACTCACCAGGGATCCATTTCACCTTATTAAAGCAATATTCTCTGCACAATTACGGACAGTGTCAGGTTCAAATGTTGCCCTCTCCCCCCCCCCCCCCCCCCCCCCCCCCCCCCCCAGTGTCACTCGTTCGAAAGTATGAGGGTCAGGAGCGGCCGGATACGTGATGCTTCGTGTCACACCATAGGTATGTGTTCCACAGGCAGCTAACAAAATGACTGTCTGGCGTTCATTCTCCGTGATAAATGGTCAGCACGGTGGTGCAGTGGGTTAGCCCTGCTGCCTCACGGCGCCGAGGTCCCAGGTCGATCCCGGCTCTGGGTCACTGTCCGTGTAGAGTTTGCATATTCTCCCTGTGTCTGCGTGGGTTTCACCCCCACAACCTAAAAGATGTGCAGGGTAGGTGAATTGGCCACACTAAATTGCCCCTTAATTGGAAAATTGAATTGGGTACTCTAAATTTATATTTAAAAAAACAAACATTGTCCGTGATACTATTTGCCTGGAAAAAGTAGCGCATTCTTTCCACAATCTTCCAAACTGGGTTTAAACACATCTAACCTTCTGAAGAGGCATAATAATAATAATCTTTATTAGTGTCAGAAGTAGGCTTACATTAATACTGCAATGAAGGTATTGTGAAAATCCCCTAGTCGCCACATTCCGGCGCCTGTTCGTGTACACTGAGGGAGAATTTAGAATGCCCAATTCACCTAACCTGCACATCTTTCAGGACCTGTGAGAGGAAACCAAAGCACCCGGAGGAAACCCATGCAGACACGGGGAGAACGTGCAGACTCCGCACAGTCACCAGAGGCCGGAATTGAACCAGGGACCCTGGAGCTGTGAGGCAGTAGTGCTAACCACTGTGCCACCGTGCTGCCCTGTTGAACCCTCGTCGGCAGTTTTGTGGACCATGAAGGAGTCCACATCAAGTAGTTTAAATGAAACTGTTACGCATGAACTATTATTTACACAACATGGAAGATCCCTGCCAGGTCCCCTCCCAAAACCAACCAACTTTATAGTCGTATTAGGCAAGGTTAACAGGGATTCTAATTGTTGCCAGCCTGTAAGTCCCGTGCTGGTTATGATAACAGGAAACTATAGGCCAGTTGTCTTAACAGGGGCGAAATTCTCCGACCCCCAGCAGGGTCGGAGAATCGCCTGGGGCCGCTGAAAATCCCGCCCCGCTGTGGCAGAGATTCTCCGCCACCCAGGAAGTGGCGGTGGTGGGAATCTCGCCACTCCAATCGGCGAGGCCCCTGCGGCGATTCTCCGGCCGAAGTCCCGCCGCTGGGAGGCCTCTCCCGCTGCCGAGGTTTGAACCACCTCTGGTGGCGGCGGGATCGGCGGCGCGAGCGGACTCCTGCAGTCCTGGGGGGGGCGGGGGGTGATCGGACCCCGGGGGTGCCCCCGCGGTGGCCAGGCCCGCGATCGGGGCCCCCCGCTCAGACTCCGGGCCAGTGCCCTGGGTGCACTCTTTCTCTTCCGCGGCCGCCACGGCATCCGCCATGGCGGAAGCGGAAGAGAAACCCACGTTGCGCATGCACCGGCGGTGACGTCAGCGGCAGCGCCGGTTTTTGCACCAGTCTTCTGGTGTCAATCGCTCCGGCGCGGGGCTAGCCCCCAAAGGTGCGGAGAATTCCCCACCTTTGGGGAGGCCTGACCCTGGAGCGGTTGGCACCACTCCCCTACGCCGGGACCCCCCATCACGCCGGGTAGGGGAGAATCCCGCCCCAGATTTCACAGGGAAATCCTGGAATTTATTCAAAAGGAGGTTGTAGCAGGGCACGTGGGAAATTCCAATGTAATCAGGCAGAGTCAACATGGTTTTGTGAAAGGGAAATCACGTTTATCTAATTTATTCAAGTCCTTTCGGGAAGTAACAAGAAATGTTTTTTTTTAAATTCATTTACGGGATGTGGGCATAACTGGTTAGGTCAGCATTTATTGCCCATCCCTATTTGCCCTTCAGAAGGTGATGGTGAGTTGCCTTCTTGAACCGTTGCCATCCTTGAGGTGTAGGTACACCCACAGAGCTGTTAGGGAGGGAGTTCCAGGATGTTACCCCAACAACAGTGAAGGAACGGCGATATATTTCAAAGTCAGGGGGGTGAGTGAATAAATGTAGATAAAGGACCTTGTGGATGTGTTTTACTTAGATTTCCAGAAGGGATTTGATAAGGTGCCACACTAAAGGTGGTTATGCATTACAAGGAATAGGGAGTAACACATTAGCATTGATAGCCAATTGATTAACTACCAGGAAACAGAGAGCAGGCACAAATGGGTAATTTTCATGTTGACAAAATAGCAACATATTATTTAAATGAAAAGAGATGCCAGAACATTGAGGTACAGAGGGATCTGGGTACCCTGGTACATGAATCACAAAACATTTGTATGCAGGTACAGCAAATGATTAGGAAGACAAATATTCATAGAGTCAGAGACGTTTACAGCAAAGCAAGAGGCTCTTCGGTCTATCATGTCCGTGCTGGCCTTCAGGCACCTATCTATTTCAGTCCCATTTCCCAAGACTTTGTACATAGCCTTCTATGCTATGGCATTTCAAGTACTCATCTGTGGTATGTTCTTGTTTATTGCAAGGAGAATGGAACATAAAAGTACGGATGCTGTGGTGCAGTTAGACCATAAGACCATAAAACATAGGAGTGGAAGTAAGGCCATTCGGCCCATCGAGTCCACTCCGCCATTCAATCATGGCTGATGGGCATTTCAACTCCACCTACCAGCATTCTCCCCGTAGCCCTTAATTCCTCGCGACATCAAGAATTTATCTATCTCTGCCTTGAAGCCATTTAGCGTCCCGGCCTCCACTGCACTCCGCGGCAATGAATTCCACAGGCCCACCACTCTCTGGCTGAAGAAATGTCTCCGCATTTCTGTTCTGAATTTACCCCCTCTAATTCTAAGGCTGTGCCCACGGGTCCTCGTCTCCTCGCCTAACGGAAACAGTTTCTTTGCGTCCACCCTTTCTAAGCCATGTATTATCTTGTAAGTTTCTATTAGATCTCCCCTTAACCTTCTAAACTCCAATGAATACAATCCCAGGATCCTCAGCCGTTCCTCATATGTTAGACCCGCCATTCCAGGGATCATCCGTGTGAATCTCCGCTGGACACGCTCCAGTGCCAGTATGTCCTTCCTGAGATGTGGGGCCCAAAACTGGACACAGTACTCCAAATGGGGCCTAACCAGAGCCTTATAAAGGCTCAGTAGCACATCGCTGCTTTTATATTCCAACCCTCTTGAGATAAATTACAACATTGCATTCGCTTTCTTAATCACAGATTCAACCTGCATGTTTACCTTTAGGGAATCCTCGACTAGCACTCCCAGATCCCTTTGTACTTTGGCATTATGAATTTTCTCACCGTTTAGAAAGTAGTCTATGCTTGGATTCTTTTTTCCAAAGTGCAAGACCTCACATTTTTTCACGTTGAATTGCATCAGCCATTTCCTGCACCACTCTCCCAAACTGTCTAGATCCTTCTGCAGCCTCCCCACTTCCTCAGCACTACCTGCCTGACCACCTAACTTCGTATCATCGGCAAACTTCGCTAGAATGCCCCCAGTCCCTTCATCCAGATCATTAATATATATGGTGAACAGCTGCGGCCCCAACACTGAACCCTGTGGGACACCGCTGGTCACCGGCTGCCATTCCGAAAAAGAACCTTTTATCCCAACTCTCTGCCTTCTGTCAGACAGCCAATCCTCAACCCATGCCAGTAGCTCACCTCGAACACCATGGGCCCTCACCTTACTCAGCAGCCTCCTGTGTGGCACCTTATCAAAGGCCTTTTGGAAATCCAGATAGACCACATCCACTGGGTTTCCCTGGTCTAACCTACTTGTCACCTCCTCAAAGAATTCTAACAGGTTCGTCAGGCACGACCTCCCCTTACTAAATCTAAAGTTGAACTGGACATTGGTATGACCACATCTTGAGTAACGGTCTACAGATTTGGTCACTTTATTTAAGAAAGGATATTGATGCGCTAGAAGCGGTCCACTCGACAGCTACCTGGGATTTTATCTGACGAGGAAAAGTTGGACAGGCTGGGCCTGTATCTGTTGGAACTTAGGTTGAAAGGTGATCTTTTTAAAAAAAGACTTGACAGGATGGATACTGAGAGATGCCTCCTCTTGTGGGAGAGACTAGAAGCAGGGGTCACAGTGTAAAAATAAAGTGTCTCCTATGTAAGATTGAGGTGAGAAAGTTTTATTCTCTCACAGGGTCATGAATCTTTGGAATTCTCTTCCCCTGAGAGTGGTGGAGGCAGGGTCAATGGATGGTTTAAAGGCAGATTGATTCCTGACTAACAAGGAAGTCAAAGGTTATCGGGGTACGCCATTTTTGAGGGGCGGAGAATCTGAAAAATGGCGCCGTTCCCAATTTCGGCGTAAAAAGGGATTCTCTGGCCGATCCTGCCCAATGTTTCTTGTCCAGCTATCCTTAATTTCTTGTGAACTCCATCAATTGTTCTTCCCAGAAAACAGTTTTCCTACCTAATTGAATTAATCCTAGCTTTCCTAATCTCCTTAGTTTAAACTCTAGAAACCTCATTTACCTTTTTAGGAAAAGAGCAGGTGAGCATTGTTCCTCCAGAGAGTGAGTCTTGGGAATTAATGCAAATAAGCGAAATGGCAGATCCATTTGAACAGATATTTTGTGCCTATCTTCACTGTAGAAGACACAAAGAACATTCCAGAAACATCTTGAGGAACATAACAATTACAATCAAAGGATACTGAGAAAATTATTGAACTAAAGCCTGACGAGTGTCAAGGTCCTGATGAACTTCACCCCAGGATCTTAAAAAAAGTGGCTATTGAACTAGTAGAGGCGTTGGTTTTAATTGTCCAAAGTTCCCTAGATTCTGGACAGGTCCCATCAGATTGGCAAATAGTGAATGTAACTCCCCTATTCCAGAAAGGATGGAGACAGAAAGCAGGAAACTACAGGTCAATTAGCCTAACATTATCAAGGGAAATGTGAGAATCTATTATTAACGGAGGTTATATAATGTGGCACTTAGAAAATCTCGATGCAGTCAGGCAGAGCCAACATGGAATTGCGAAAGAGAAATTGTGCTTTACTAGTGTATTGGAGTTCTTTGAGGAAGTAACAAGCAACATAAATGAAGGGAAAGCCAGAGATGTGGGGCGAGATTCACACCGGTGGAAAATTCTGGTCCCACGCCAGTTCACGGTTCCCCTGTGATGAGAGGTGCTGGCAATAGGAAATCCCATTGATCGTGACGGAACAGATCGATCCCGCTGGTGGGTCACCTCCACCACTGAAAACACATGGCGGGCTGGTGGGAGAATCCCACCTGTGGTGTACTTAGATTTGTTTGTTTGTTTGTTATTTACAGCACAGAAGGAGGCCATTCGGCCCATCATGTCTCCACCTAGCTAGTCCCATTCCCCAGCCCTATCTCTGTAGCCCTCTAAATTCATCACTATCAAATATATATCCAACTCTCTTTTGAAGCCTCCTATGGAAGCACATTCCAAACCCCAACACCTCTCTGAGTAAAGAGGTTTCTCATCATCACACTCCTAACTCTCTTGATGACCATCTTGAAATTGTGACCCCTAGTCACTGACCCACTAACTAGTGGAACCCTAATATCCTTCTTTACCCTGTCAAATTTGTTCAGAATTCTGAACACCTCAATCAGGTTGACTCTGAACCTTCTCTGCTCCAAGGAGAACAAGCCCTAATTTCTCCAATCTTTCCTTGTATCTAAAATTCCTCATTCCTAGTATCATTCTCGTAAATCTCCTCTGCAATCTCTCCAGGGCTTTAACATCCTTCCTTAAATAAGGTGCCCAGAACTGAACACAATACTCCAAATGTGATCTGACCAATGATTTGTAGTGGTACCGCATCACTTCCTTGCTTTTATATTCTCTGCCGCTATTTCTAAACCCAAGGATGCTATAAGCCTTCTTAACAACTCTTTTAACTTGCCTGGCCATACCGAGTGCGTCGATAGGAGGAATATTAGAGTTACTGCGGGTATTTGGGTCTTTCTCGGGGTACAAGCTGAACTTGGACAAGAGTGAGCATTTTGTGGTGTCTCGGCCAGGGGTGGGGCAGGGGTGGGGGGGCTGTCATTCCGTAGAGCAGGGACTCACTTTAGGTATTTGGGGGTGCAGGTTGCCCGGGAGTGGGGAAGGCTTTGCAGATACAACATCACTAGTTTGGTGGGGAGAGTGAAAGCCGACCTGGCGAGGTGGGATGGTCTCCCTCAGTCACTGGCGGGTCGGGTACAGGCGGTTAAAATGAATGTGTTGCCGAAGTTTTTGTTTATTTTTCAATGCCTACCGATTTTCCTGCCAAAGTCTTTTTTTAGGGAGATTGAGGGAAGGATTACCTCGTTTATATGGGGAGGGAAGGTGGCCAGAGTGAGAAAGGTGTTGCCACAGAGGGGAAGGCAGGCAGGGGGTTTGGGTCTCCCGAACCTGATGTACTATTACTGGGCGGCAAATGTGGAGAAGGTGCGGAGCTGGGTCAGAGGGGTTGATTCCAAATGGGTCCGAATGGAGGAGAGTTTGTGCAGGGGGTCGGGATTTAAAGCACTCGCAACTGCCCCGCTCCCGATAGCTCCGGGGAAATACTCAGGGAGTCCGGTAATAATAGCTTCATTGAGAATCTGGAGGCAGTTTTGCCAACACTTCGGGTTGGGGGCAGGGTCGAGGGAAATGCCGATCCGGGAGAACCACTGATTTGAGCCAGAGAGGCGGGACGGAGGCTTTCGGAAATGGGAAGAGAAGGGGATTAAGACGCTAAAAGATTTGTTTCTTCGGGGTCGATTTGCAGGATTGAGGGAGCTGAAAGCGAAGTATGGGCTGGAGCAGGGAGAAGTGTTTAGGTATATGCAGGTTCGGGACTGTGCCAGGAAGGAGATACAGAGCTTCCCGGAGGAACCGGCTTCCACGTTGTTGGAGGAGGTGCTGGCGGCAAGTGGACTGGAGAAGGGGACAGTGTCAGCGGTATACGGAGCTATGTTGGGAAAGGATAAGGCACCACTGGAGGGGATCAAAGCGAAATGGGAGGAAGAGTTGGGAGAGGTTATAGAGGAGGGGTTCTGGTGTGAGGTGCTCCGGAGAGTGAATGCCTGCACCTCGTGTGCGAGGTTGGGGCTGATACAGCTGAAGGTGGTGTACAGGGCACACCTCACGAGGGCGAGGATGAGCCGATTCTTTGAAGGGGTACAAGATGTGTGTGAACATTGTGGGGGGGGGGGGGGGGCACTAATCACGTTCATATGTTTTGGTCCTGTCCAAAGCTTGGGGGGTACTGGACGGAGGTGCTTAGGGTAATTTCCAAGGTGGTGCGTGTGAAATTAGGCCTGGGTCCCCGGGAGGCCATATTCGGGGTGTCGGACCAGCCAGGATTGGAAACGGGTGCAGAGGCAGATATCGTAGCCTTCGCCTCGTTGATCGCCCGAAGGCGGATCCTGCTGGGATGGAGAGCGGCCTCTCCACCCTGTGCCCTGGCGTGGCGAGGTTGACCTGTTGGAATACTTGACGCTTGAGAAGGTTAAGTTCGAACTGAGGGGAAGCTCGGAGGGGTTCTACAAGTCATGGGCACTATTTATTATGCACTTTCAAGAACTGGATAACATCGAACATTAGTTGGGGGAGGATGGGTGGGTGGGTTGGGGGGGGGGGGGGGGGCTATGTATGTTAAAGATGGCTATGGGTAATCCCTGATTCCTTTTTTGTCATTTGTTTATGTTAACATGCGGGCTGATGTTTGGGGATTGGTGGGAGGATGGGATCGTTGCTGTTGTTATGGGGTTTGATATATTTGTTGTTGATTATTGTTTGTTGTTGGTGGGTGTAAATTTGGGAGAAAAATTGTGAAAAAGGAGGGGAATAAAAATATTTCAAACAAAAAAACTTGCCTGGCCACCTTCAGAGAATTATGCACTAAAACCCCGAGGTCCCTTTGCTCCTGTACTTGCCTCAAAGTTGTACATTGAGCCTATATTGGCTCCACGTATTTCTTCTACTAAAATGCATGACCTCACATTTCGCTGCATTGAAGTTCATCTGTCATGTGTTTGCCCATTTGGCCAACTTATCAATGATTTGATTTCATTTGATTTATTGTCACATGTACTGAAGTACAGTGAAAAGTATTTTTCTGCGGCCGAGGGAACGTACACAGTACGTACATAGTAGACAAAACGAATAATTGACAAAGAACATTGACAAATGGTACATCGACAAACAGTGATTGGTTACAGTGCGGAACAAGGGGCCAAACAAAGCAAATACATGAGCAAGAGCAGCATAGGGCGTCGTGAATAGTATTCTTACAGAGAGCAGATCAGTCCGAGGGAGAGTCGTTGAGGAGTCTAGTAGCTGTGGGGAAGAAGCTGTACCGATGTCTGGATGTGCGGGTCTTCAGCCCTCTGTATCTTCTGCCTGATGGAAGGGTCTGGAAGAAGCAAAGCCTGGGTGGGAGGGGTCTCTGATAATGCTGTCTGCCTTCCTGAAGCAGCGGGAGGTGTATACAGAATCAATGTGCGGGTGGCAAGCTTGTGTGATGCATTGGGCTGAGTTCACCACACTCTACACAGTTTCTTGCGATCTTGGGCTGAGCAGTTGACATACCAGGCTGTGATGCAGCCAGATAGGATGCTCTCTATCGCACATCTGTAGAAGTTTGAGAGAGTCGATGGAGATATGCTGAATTTCTTTAGCTTCCGTAGGAAGTAGAGACTCTTTTGGGCTTTCTTGACTGTTGCATCAACGTGAGCGGACCAGGACAAACTGTTGGTGATGGTGACCCCCAGGAACTTAAAGCTATCGACCATCTCCACTTTGGAGCCATTGATGCAGACGGGAGGGGTGTCGTGCTGCACTTCCTGAAGTCGATAATCAGTTTCTTGGTCTTTCCGATATTTAGAGAGAGGTTGTTTTCGGTACACCATGCAACCAAGTGATATATCTCCCTTCTGTAGTCTGATTCGTCGTTGTTTGAGATACGACCCACCACAATTTCCCTCTGAAGTCGCTCAGCGTCACCCTCGCTACTCACTATTCTCCCTAGTTTAGTATCACCTGTAAATTTAGAGATTTTGCCCTCAACACCCACTTCTACATCATTTATATAAATCAGAAGAAGCAAGGGTCTCAACATTGAGCCCTGGAGAATACCACATTCAACTCGTCTCCAGTCTGAGAAATGCCCATATATACTCACCCTCTGTTTCCTATCCCTGAGCCAACTTCTAATCCATGCTGCCAAGGACCCATCAGTCCAAAACATTTTTAATTTGTTAACCAACCTGCCATGTGGCACTGTATCAAATGCTTTCTGAATGTCCAAATATACAACATCCATGGCATTGCCTTCATCCACTGACTGTGTCAACTCATCAAAGAACTCAATTAAATTTTCAGACATAAACTTGCCCTTGGAAAAGTCATGTTGACTGTCTAGTATTAACTTATTTTTCTCTAAGTGTATATTTATCTCAGCCTGTACTATGGCCTCCTTCAGTTTTCCCACTATTGATGTCAAGCTGACAGGTCTGTTGTTTCCTGGGTTATCCTTTGCCCCTTTCTGAAACAATGGTGTCACATTTGCAATCCTCCAGTGTCTGGGATTAATCCTGTTTTCAGAGAAGCCTGGAAAATTTCTGTCAACGACTCCGCACTTTGCTCCCTTACCTCTGTCAGCAATTTAGGTTGCACCCCATCAGGGCCTGGCGACCTCTCTGCCTGGAGTGCTGCCAGCCTTTTTAGCATCTTTTCTTTATCTATCGCTATACTGCTCAGTTGCTTAACACCCACATTTTCAACTGAGCCATTGTCACCATCTAATTTGATAAAGACAGAAACAATGTACTCATTTAGTACACTGCAATACCCTCCGCTTCAGTGAGCAGTTTACCCTGTTGGTCCCTTATGGGCCCCGCTCTATCCTTCACTAATCTAATTTGGCAAGACGCCACATTAAATATTACTACTCAAAATATGAGCTCATGGCGTAGGGAGAATGAATAAAATATTGGTTAACTAACAGGAAACAGCGAGTAAGAAAAAACAAGTAATTTTTGTAATGGCAAGATGTAACGCGTGAAGTACCACAGGGATTAGTGCTGGGACCTCAACTATTTAGAACTTGTATCAATGACCTGGATCGAGGGACCAATGGTATGGTTGTCAAATTTGTGGACGACACAAAAATAGGTAGGAGAGCAAGCTGTGAAGAGGGCATAAAGAGTGTGCGAAAGGATATCAATAGGGTTAAGTGAGTGGCAAAGTTTGGAGTGTAATGTGGGAAAATATGAAAAGTTTGGATAGATTGGGCCTGTATCCATTGAAGTTGAAGAATGATCGTCAGGGGACTTGACATGTTGTTTGCTGAAAGGATGTCCCGTCCCTTGTGGGAGAGACGAGAACCAGGGGACACAAATTAAAACTAAGGGGTCTTCCATTTATGATGGAGATGGGGAGAATTCTTTTACTTTCTGAGGGTTGTTAGTCTGCGGTGTTCTCTTCCCAGAGAGCAGTGGAGACTGGGTCATTGAATGTTTTTAAGACTCAGTTAGATATATTCTTGACTGTCAAGGGAGTCAAAGGGGATCCTCAATCAGGTCAGCAATGATCTCATGAAGTGGTAGCGCAGGCTCCTAACAAGCTCCTAACTTGTATGTTCACTCTTTTTCCAGCCTCCCAATGTCCCAATTGGAAGTGGGAGTCTGCTTTGTAAAAGAAATGTGTAAGTTCTTATTGCCTGAAACCAAACTTTAAAGATGCTTCTTCAGCCAATTAGAAGCCCTGATGTTTGTGGCCAATATTGTGTCTGCTCGTGTTCATCCAAACCGAGGAGTGCTCCTGAGCTCATTGCTTATCCTGGCTTTGTTGAATGAGTTTATTGAATCTCACGGAATATTCTTTTGTAGATTTGAAGCATCCTGCATTAATATTATTGATCCATATTAATTCAGCTGCCTCGCACTGTTCAAATTAGCAATGTCTGCACACCAGTACTTAAGTGCCGTTGTCAGGTTGCCCAATCACATTACAAGTCTATGATGGGTGCATAGAGTCCCAGTTCCTGGATTTAACCAAGTTAATTTATATTTCATTATGTGAACTGCCACATTTGAATTATGCTGCAATTGCGCTTTACAGATTTTATGAATGAAATGTCTTTTTGGAAATGAAGGGTCCTCGAAGATGTCCCCAGGAGCAGGACCATGTGCTGAGGGATACATAGAATTTTGGTGGTGCCGCTGCAATGGGGAGAGGCCATGGTTTGGGGCTCCCCCATCAAGGAGCTGGAGCCAGTGTAAAACCCTCACTCTGCATGGAGGAGGTAATCGTAATATACTGTCAATCAAATAACCTGCATGATCTGGATTATATCAGCAGAATTTTGACATTTGGATTACAAATGTTGTGAATGAATTATATTTTTGAAGTGAAGGAAGGGTCCACGGTGGGTGTCGCTCAAACAGAGACCCTTTGAGACTCAGTTGCCCTTTGCTTATTTCACTAAGGAAGAGTCATTACCACCATCTACAAGTGAGGGAATCCAGATCCATGCTCTTACTTCAAAAATGGCCAGCTGCAAGAGCTCACAGGAATCATGAAAGACAGAACAATGCAGATTGGGACCTTCCTATTTGGAATTATAGAAAAGAGCGGGAGAACAGCATACCTGATATGGGCCACATTCTTTAATGTAAATACACCTTTAAGAAAGAGAACATTATCAAGGACATAGGTCTTGAACATTAACTGTGTGATGATTAATGTTTGAGTTGTATTAAATGCCTTTGTCTATTTATTTTTAATCAGTCAACCTTTTTAAAAGATTTATACACGGTGTCATTGTTAAAATAGCAGACTAAGAAATTAAACATGAACATGCCTTTATGTAATCATAAAACACTTGAAAGCAAATTGGGATCAGAAAAGTCCGAGGGCTGGTATCCAATCCCTATTTCACAGATTAAACACAACCTTCTGAAACTATACCTCACAAGGACATAGACGTTTGAATTTAAATGCTCCCAGCGATTCACAATTTAATGAGCACATTATGGCATTAGGAAGTGAATCCCGCAATTGGAATCTTTTATAATCTTTCAAAGTTGTGACCGGCTTGAAAAATATTTTGCTTTCTCCAGTCCTACACAGAGGTTAAAATAGGATTTACTTTACAAAACAAACAAAGAGACAGCTGATTGTCAATGTGATTGCAGCTCATTAGATAGGCAAGCTTAACACTCACTCCATCATTATAAAACTGTGGTGATATGCATCACTGTATATACACAAGGGGTTAAGGTAAATACACTACAACTAAGTAACCACCTAGAGGAAGCACCAGAGATGTATATATAGACAAAAGGGAAGTAGGCTCTCTCTCTCTTCACAGGAACAGCAGCTGGTGAGCAGGACACAGTCAGGCAGCTCAGATGTAACATAGTCTAAGAACTGGAGAGAGAACAAACTCACAGAAATAAAGCATCTACTTCAACTGTAAGACTACGAGCTTTATTCAGATACAAGGAATAATACAAAAACATCATCGTTATGAATTCTCTAACTAAATGCAGCAGCC